>NW_025954570.1:0-21546 GCF_022376455.1 Epithele typhae
CAGGCGGTTCGCTGGAAGAGCCGGGTGGGGCGTAGGCGGCAGGGGTAGGAGGGGACGCAGACTCGGACGCTGTCGTAGACACAGGCGCAGACGACGCGCGGAGCTCGCCCACCGCCCGAACAAGGTTGATCACCGCATGTCTGAGCGGGTGCGCCGCCGACCGCCGTGTGTCGCCCGCGCTCACGGGCGCGGACATCCGCGTCGCCGTCCGCGTCTCGTCGTCGTGCGGCATCGGCACGCGCGCCGCGATAGGGAGCTGCGGGACGTTAAGCTCGAGTGAAGGCGCACTGCACAACGAAGGTAGCTACCTCGCCCCGGGCGCCCGCGTCTCGCGCGTCCAGCACCACGTCCCGCATAGCGGCGCACGCCCAGCGCGCGCGGCCGACAGTCCATGGCTCCGGCTCAAACTTTTTGCGCGGGGCGTAGATCGTCGGCCAAAGCGTCGACTTGAGCTTCAACGAGTTTGGCGTCAACGCGGCCGTCCTCGGCACCGCGAGAATGTAGGGGTCGGGGATGCGCGGAGAGAGGTCGGTAGGAATGGTTGGCGGGGACGGATGGTCACTCGTTAGAACGAGGAGCATGCTGGTGCGCCCGGAGTCGGGTAGCTTGCGGATGCGTTTGAGGTGAGATAGCGCAGGGGTGTCGAGACCGCTGGACTTGAGCCACTTCAACATCGCGGCGGCCAGGCGCGGGTCGGGGAGGTCGACTACCCATGCGTCCTCTGTATCAGGCGATGAGGGGAGAGAAGCAGCTTTATGGAGGGTATGCGCACCTTTGCGTATGGAGTCCATGTCTTTCTCCTCCTCTTCATCGGGGGTCAGCCGGACCCTGCTGAACGGAAGGTCCCCCTCTGAAACAAGATCGGCCTCTTTGCCATCCTGGAACTTGTCAAAGAGTCCCATATCGATATCGGTGTCTGGGGCGCCTTCATCCTCCTCGACGGCGGCAAGACCTCCCCATCCATCGTCGAGCTCATCTTCTACTGGGGGCGCTCTCTTGTCGACTGCATCCACGGGGTCGAACCATAGCTTGTGGCCGTAAAATATGCAGAGCTCCTCGTCCTTCGCGATCGGGCGGAAGGTCGTGTATCGAATGGACTCGGTGGACGGGTCGATGGAATAAGAAACGTTTGGCTTCTGGGAGTGGTTGAACAGCGAGCCTGCATTCAATTGCTGAGCACTCCCCGCGAACGATGACTCCCCTACGCACCTAGGCCCAGAGCCAGCGCCATCTTGCCATCTCTCCACACGAAGGTGTAATGGTCGAGCACGGTGTGCTTCCCGTGCGCCTCGTACTCGGCCGCAGAGAACAGGAGGACCGGGCTGATTTCAATGAGAGTTTGCGCGGGTATCTCACGAGATGCTGGTTATGCATCTGGGTCCACTCAGCTGGTGCGCACGCAGAGGAGCTGAGAACTCACCGTACACGCCTCGGCCTTTTCCTTGAGCATATTCGATGCGAAGCCCGGAACTGTTCAAGTGGTCTGGGGCCACGGTAACTGCCATGCGGCGCAGATATCAAACTGGAAGTGTTTGGGAGGTGGTGTATGAAGATAGAGGGAGGATATTGGAGGAAGTAGAGAACGAGGAGGATCAAAAGATGCCATTCCGCGGCGAGATTCGTGGAGCGCCCGATGGCCCGACAAAATCGGATTCTTGCACTCACATCAGGATAGATAATCTACAGTGGTCGACTACTACCGAATCTCATCTCGTACGCAGAAAGTTATGCCTGCGCGCTGCTTCCGTTTCAAGTCCTTCCCGACCAACTGCACTACCTGCGCTTTCCTTGGGCGTCGCGATGAGGGTACATCCTCAGAGGAGCAAACTTTCTTCTTGCTATCCTCCAGCGCCTTCTCTTCCCGCGTAAGACGGTCGTCACGCTCCATCCACAGCAACCATGTCCCGCGAGGTGCAGGTGGAGTCGGGGTCGAAGGGACAGGAGCAGTTTTGCGAGCCTTGTATCTCAAATCCGAGTCATGCGATGAGCCAGCTGTGTCAAGATCGTCGACCTCCGTCACCGACTCGGCGCGCGCCTTTCCTTTCCCTTTGTCTAGCCGTCCGGACGAGGCGGGTCTCGGAGACCGCGAAGGGGCAGGGGAGGGCTCCCGGGCTGCCTTGCGAAAGCGCTCACTAAAAGCATAATCGACAGATGGCGGGGGTTCGAGGCGACCTTGTTCGCGCATCCGCACGATGAGGTCTCGGATCACATCTCCGGAGACGGTTACGGGTGGGGTGGTGACTGGAGGCGGGGCAGGGACCGGGGGATTCGGATGCGATGGATTGTCTTGGACTTGACGGGAGGGTCCAGGGGTCGGTGCGGATGCTGCTGTAAGATGGCTTCGGGCTGGGTTTGCGGGAGGCAAGGGGGTGATGATTAGGCGGGCCTTCTGTGGAGCAGTTCTCCGAGAGACCTGTAAATATGGTATACTGAATATTGGGAAGTGTGTTTTAGTGGAACCACTCACCTGGAATGGGGAACGATTGGGGATGGGCTGGGAAAGTGTCTGCGAGGCAGGAAGTGAGGGTGTTGCTTGAGGCGCAGCTTCGACGGGAGCAGGTGGCTCAGAAATCTCTATTGGATCGTCGTCGTCGTCGTCTTCGATCAAAATAACTTGTGGTGGTTCTGCGCGACGGATTGGGTTTGTCCTCGCCACGGCATTTGCGGGCGGGACGGTCACATTGATCGGAGCGTTTTGACTCTGCAGACGAGGTCGTTTGCCCCGCGTGCATGAAAGACATCTCCACATCGAGAGCCCTTGACTGCGTTTTCCTTGCAAGTCCGCTCGCATGCGCTCCAAGAGCTCGTCTCTGGAGACCGGCGGCAAGTAGCAATCTGTTGAAAGTCAACATCAGTACTGTTCACTTTAAAGAGCGCTATGCTCGACTTACTGTGATGCCATGCGCGTTGGCATGTTGCGCATTCGATGAGAACTGTCTCTGGGTTATCGTGGGACAGCTTGCATTTTTCACATGGTTTGTTGGGGGTTGGAATTGTGTTGGACGAGGTGCGCGTCATGGCAGGACGGAATCAGACCCAGTGGCGCGACCGACGCGGAGCGCGTGTGTGTGCGGGGCCCGTGAGAATTCCGGGGGCTATAGACATGGTGGATGTGTGCGTTTGTGCCAGGGTCGCGCTCGTCCTGGACAGTGTTGTGCGCACGCATCCGCAGTGTCGGCTTCCAAGAGAGAGGATGAGGGAGAGGGTTCACGAATTCTCCACGGCCACGACGTCGTCGAAAGATGGGCCAAGATCATCCACCGGCGCCTGCACGCGACGTCATAACCGTCAGTCGCGACTTGTGTGCCCGCCACGATCGACTCGTTCCCTCTGCTCCCTCGCTCTCTCCCCTCGTGTATGCTCTCTTTTCCTTCATAACAACCGACCATGGCCTCTCTTCCCAAAAAGCCCGATGGCTTTTTTGACATCGTTGGCCACGCAATGGCCGACATGCACCACGACCATCGCTCTGCGGACAGCGACCATCCTTCGACGCCTCCTCTTGCGAAACCACCTGTGGTGCGTCTCTTTGGCGTCGATCCCGTGCCTTTAGCTGAGAGTACTACAGGAAAACTATCAATACTTTAGTCACTCTCATAATCAAGAACACAATGACGAGGCAAACGGACACTGGCGCGAGCAGGGACAAGATGGTGTTCTGGATGGGTCGACGGGTTTAAAGAAACGGCCTCCGGTGCGTGTACCACCCACATATATGCCTTCTTCACATCCCTCACGCATAATCTCCCTCAATGGTCCTCATGCGCTCCACTTCAAGCAGAAGTTTGAGATCGGTAGAAGAGACGCCTCACCGCCCTCCCCCAATTCCCGAATATCCTTCCCCAGCAACGTCGAAAGGCGACCACCTCGACGCAATCTTTCTGCCTCCACATACCGCTCGCCCATACCTGGTACGCCTCAGCAAAGGACTGGCCCTCCGCGGTCGATCTCCTACAGCTACTCGTTCTCCAGCGCACATGGCCACTCGTTCTCCCCCGCACCCGGTCAAAGCAACTCCTCCGCGCCCTCACGGCAAACCAGCGAGTCGCACGTGGATGAAGACCCAGACAGGGCATTCGACTTCCCGCCCGTCACCTCCCCCTTCCGTGGTGCACTGGAGTACCAAGACCCAGAGCAGCGCGAGCGCGAGCGGTCGATGGCCGAGCGCAAGCACAAGCGCAGAGACAGCTACTTCCACGACGCGCCATGGAACCCCATGAAATGGATATCAGAATCCCCTCGCGGCTCGCAAGATGACCTTCACTCTGCCCACCCTACCCCGCGCACCGATTCTGGGCACCCCGAGCCCGAAGACGAAGACCCTCCTCCATCCGTCGCGCGCCACTCCGCGGGCCCGTCGCGCCTCCGTCGCGGGCAATCCCTCCCCCACATGGGTCCCGGTTCGACCGCTGGGTCGCCGTCCACGCCCACGCTGAAGTGGGGCCGACTCAAGTCGCTCCTCCCGCACATCACAGGACAGTCCAAGGCGCAGCCGCCGCACTCTGTCGTCACCTCACACAACGTGAACATCACCGACGAGCTCATCACAGGGGGGCTCGCGACGCTCATGTTGCGCCTGTGGGTGGAGCGCGATGAGAAGGGACACCGACGGGTGCCCGGGTTGTTTCACCGGCTGCGCATTCGTGTCAGTGACAGTCTACATCCGATGCAGGGCAAGAAGGCGGTGTTCCGGATCGAGTGCGAGTACGCGAACGGGGCCGTGCGGTGGGTCGTGTACAGGCAGCTGCGCGAATTCATCTCCCTCCACGGCCACTACACCATCGCCAATGCATACAATCGCAGCATCGAAACGTTCCCCGACTTTCCCATGCACAGTGCGTACCCCGGTTCCAAGGTGTTTACGATACTGACGTCTTGTAGCTCTCCCTTACTTCAAGTGGCTTAAGGAGCGCCATGGCGAGCTTGGTCGGGCCGACTTTGCTCGTATACAGCGCGAAACGATCGAGAATTATCTTATAAGTGTCATTCGTGCCGTTGTGAGTGTCTATCTTCACGACCGTTGCCCATAACCTGACATGTTCGCAGATGTTCCACCCATCCGTAAACCGTTTGGCAGGGTTTCTGGAGTTTGGTGCGCTGACCGTCGCACTCGCGCAATCTGGCGGCGCGCAGTACAAGGCTGGCTTCCTCTACCTGGACGGTGTGGCTCCCAAGCCGTCGTTCGGGCGTCGGTCCGCGGGCTGGCGCGAGAAGAAGAAACAACGTTGGTGCGCTGTCCGCGAGAGCTATCTGGTCGCGATGGAAGAGATGGGAGAGGTGCGTCCGAATCCGGCGCGGGCACGTTCGTGGACTGATGTTCGTCTCAGCTCACGGTCTGGGACGTGTTCCTCTTGGACCAAGACTTCCAGATCGAGCGGCCGACGCGCTACTACCGACAAGGCCTGAACTTGATTCATGGACCTGAAGCTAGCTCGGATAGCGAAGGCGAAGGGGAGCACGAGCAGCGGCAGCAGCCGCACATTGCGGTGAACGGGCATGACGTCACCAGCGAGCCCGTCGCCGTCCCCCCGCGCAAACGGCTCGCGTCTACCGTCGGCTCGATCAAGAGCTCAATCTCCAGGGCCCTCTCTCCGAAGAAAAGTCTGCATAGCCGCAATAACACATCTGCAAACAACCTCTCGGCTCCTCGACGGTCGAACGATACCGGCGGCGCTAGTGTAGATTCGGCGAGCAGTATCTCCGGACCACCCACACGCGCCGCGACGCCGATGCTCGATCCGTCGACGCATACGAACCCACTCGCGCTTCATTCGGACCACGAGCCCGAGCATGACGAGCACGACGAGCACCCGCAGTCACAGCACCGGAAGCGCAATTCGAAGGACGTCTCCAAACACGTGTTCTATGTCGTGAACTCGCAGACGCGGCTGAAGTTGTACGCGAAGAACGAGCGGCAGATGCTGCAGTGGATCGCGGCGCTCGAGCGCGTCGCGCGGGAGAGCCACTACACGGGCAAGAATCGGTTCGACAGCTTCGCGCCGATCCGCTTGAACGTCGCTGCGCAGTGGCTGGTCGATGGGGTGCGTTGTGTCCACACGGTTCTGCGAAATTGACGGCTGACGGACTGCAGCGCGACTACTTCTGGAACCTGTCGAGGGCGATCTTGCTCGCGCGGGAAAGTATTCAGATCCACGATTGGTGGCTCTCTCCGGAGCTGTTGATGCGAAGACCAGGCAAGGACCGGTATCGTCTTGACCGATTGCTGGAGAAGAAGGCGAAGGAGGGCGTGAAGATCTACGTTATCCTCTAGTGAGTCTTCCGGTCATCTTTCGTCAGCGCGGTACTTACCGTCCCTGCAGCCAGGAGGTCTCTAGCCGTACTACGCCCACGGACAGCAAGTAGGTGTTAATTTGGAGGTGCCATGAGACTCGAATATTGAATCCTGATGATCTTTGCAGCTACGCGAAGCAGCGCCTAGCGTCTCTCCATCCGAACATTATGGTCCAGCGATCGCCTTCCCACTTCCAGACTGGCACCTTCTACTGGGCGCATGTACGTGAATCCTAGTCTCATTTTCACCGCGGCAACCTCACATGCGACCTTGTAGCACGAGAAGCTCTGCGTCATTGATCAAGCTATCGCCTTCATGGGTGGTCTTGACCACTGCTTTGGAAGGTACGTACCCTCGTTGTATCCCTTGTTTCTGTTGTTATATTCAAACTGTTTTGGCAGATGGGATACGCCTCAGCATGTACTCATCGATGACCCTGATGACGAGAGCGAGCAGATCTGGCCGGGCAAGGATTACAGCAACCCCGTATATCTGATTTCCACACACTCAACAAGCCATTCGAGGACATGTACGAGCGCAGCAAGGTGCCTCGCATGCCATGGCAAGTACTGCCGTAACAGCTGACTTCAGCGACGTTTGCTGACACGACGATTCTCTCAGGCATGATGTTTCGATGCAGATCGTTGGCCAACCCGCGCGCGATCTAGCACGTCATTTCGTTCAGCGGTGGAACCACCTCCTTCGTATCAAGGTAATCTCATCTCTCCTATGTGTCTGTCCAGTACTAACATCCATGATAGAACCACTCTCGAACGATGCCATTCCTTCTACCACCGCCCGAGTTCAAGCCCGGTGAACTGGCAGATATGGGTCTTACAGGGACTTGCGAGCTACAGATCTGTCGATCAGCCGGCCCGTGGTCACTAGGCACGCCGGACCGCGTCGAGCATTCCATTCAGAACGCGTACCTTAAGGCGATCCAGCTCTCAGAGCACTTTGTGTATATCGAGAACCAGTTCTTCATCACGTCGTCAGTCTTCGTGACAAATCTGCATGGATGATGTACTGATACACTCCTAGGACCGTCGTGAATGAGGTCAAGATTGAGAATCGGATCGGCGATGCTATCGTTCAGCGAGCAATCCGCGCTCATCGCGAGGGTATCCCATGGAAATGTTGCATCGTCATCCCGCTGCTCCCTGGCTTCTCCTTCCCCGTTGACCACAGCGACGCTAGTGCTGTTAGTACTACCTTCTTCTACGATCCTGGGTCTTTACTCATATTGCCTCCCAGATTCGCATCATCATTGAATGCCAGAACAGGACTATCTGCCGTGGACCTAACTCCATCTTCGCGCGCCTTCGGAAAGAGGGCATCGATGTGTGTTGTGTGCTCCTTCGTCATTCCCCGATGCTGAGACAACCCTCTGCAGCCCGATGACCACGTCACCGTCTTCTCGCTTCGGAGCTGGGGAAAGCTGCGGGACGGTGTCCTCACCACCGAACAGGTCTACATTCACGGCAAGGTGTGCATCGTCGACGACCGCCTCGCCATCATCGGCAGCGCGAACATCAACGAACGCTCCCAGCGCGGTGACCGCGACTCCGAGATCGCTGCTGTCATTCGCGATACAGACATGATCGACTGGTGCGTGACTCCCATCGTCCTCCCTCGCTCGCAACTCACACGCGTATGCCCAGCAACATGGCTGGACAGCCGTTCAAGGTCGGGCGATTCGCGCACACACTGCGCGTGCGGCTCATGCGCGAGCACCTGGGTGTTGACGTCGATGCACTGTACGAGGAGGACCTCATGGCATCGTCTCCGACCAAGGAGCCTCACGAGCAGGAACCGTGGGACCCGGAGCACGAGCAGGAGTATGGTCGTCCAGGCGTCACACGTATCAAGCATCACCAGCAGGGACCTATGAACAATATGATGCACGATGCTAGTGAGGGTGTGAAGCAGGGTAGGTCTTGCATGCTTCCAATGATACCAGGTTCTCACTTCATCTCCCGCCGCCAGTCATGCACGCGGCTGAGGAGATTGGGTCTACCAAAGTGACCCGGGGCCTCCGCAGCGTTGGTATCAAGTCCCACGGGCTCGACGCCTCCGCCGGCGACACGTACCTCGACGAAGAGCGCAAGATGTACGAGCGAGACGGCGAGAAGGTGCCCGGTTTCGCAAGCTCCGTCGTCCCTACCCTCGAGGAGAAGACCGTCAACGAGCGGCGCCCGAAGCATCGTATCTCAGGCACCCCGATCGAGGAAGTTCTGGACGAAGAGGACCACACAGACTCCCCGGAGAAGATCGACGGAGACGTGACCCCACGTCCTCCCACTTCGCAACTGCAGGGTTCGAACGGTGTCGCCGACCCTGGTGTCAAGTCCAAGGATTTCTTACCGTCCAATGGAGCCAATGGCCATGTAGAGCAGAACGGCTCTGCGAAGCGGCATGAACCGCACCAGGCTCGCCTGGAGACTGGCGAGCTATACGGAGCCCCAGCCGACGCGTCCGTCGACCCGCAGCACGACGACCAGCCTCCGCACGCGCGGTCGGGCAAGGTCGACGCGGACGAGGGCGAGGAGCGCGCGCCCGGGACACGCTCGATGTTGCGGAAGCACCTGACCGCGAAGCTCGGTAACAAGCAGTGGCAGCTGCCGACACCGACGCCGGTCGTAGACCCTAACGGGTTCGAGGACCCGGTCTGTGACGCGTTCTGGAAGGACGTCTGGGTCGCCTGCGCCGTGCATAACGTGAGCCATGTCCTCGTTGTTGTCTCGGGACCCAGGTATTGATAGTAAGCGTAGACCGAGATCTACCGCAAGGTGTTCCACGCGATTCCGGACGACATCGTCACGACGTGGAAGCAGTACAAGGAGTTTATCGTCCACCATGAGCGCCTGAACAAGCCTGTATGTGTCTCATCGTCGCTCGGCAGGCCGTTTTACTCACGTGGAGTTCAGCTCAAGGACAGCGATCCGTCGGGCCCGCCCCTGGCTCGCGTACCATCCGAGGCTGCGGACCATGATGCACCTGGGCAGCAGAAGGTCTCTGAGCACGCCGCCAGCGCGTCTCAAGATGCCCTCGCTCGTGAGAAGGAGCATGCCGACGACGAGGACGCGCGGGACGCGCATACACCCCTCCCGGACAGCTCAACGCCGGTGCCGGGTCAGCGGGAGAGGGAGAAGGAGAAGCGCGCGCCCGTCCGGGGACCGCAGCCGTTCGACCGGGCGGAGCGCGAGGAGATGGAGAACCTCCTGAACGAGCTGCGGGGGCACCTCGGTACGTCGCCGTTCGCATACAAGTGGGATTGCGATGTTGACTGTGTTGGTTGCAGTGGTGTACCCCACGCGCTTCTTGGAGGGCGAAGACGTCACGAACAACTTCCTCTTCCCTTCTGACCGGTGAGTCTTGAGGCTTTCGCGTGGGTTCGGCATAGCGATGCTAACCGTGTTGTTAGGTTGCTGCCCTTGCCCATTTACGACTAGATCCCTATCGTTTCGCGATTCCCGACCGTCATATTCCTTCTGCGCCCCATACACCTGGACATTGGGGCAATTGAACTCCCCTCGTTATTGCTTTGATCCTTCGTATGATACTTTCCCATAATACGTTTCTGCACGCATGAGCGCAGACGAAGTGTTGAGTGCGCTTCCAGACTGGGATCACTGTCTTTGGCGGGCCGATGTCGGGCACAAGCATTTGTGACGAAGCGAACCCTACCGGGAAAAGCGGTCGGTGGCACAATCCCTGTGTTGATTGTCGCGACGCGATGATGTACCCCATTGAATAGTCGAGCAGTGTACACATATAGATGCACTGTTCCTACAGATGCTCACACTCAACAACGTATCACTCCCGACTGGTTCAGTACCACCCAGGTCGGCTCCTATGTCCAGAGTTTCTTCACCACCTCCAAGTGTACCTACCCTAGCCACCTGCCGACGCGATACTGATGCACGGGGTCGAAAAAGTCGAAGGCCGTAAAAGTCGACCGTTCAGGTCTCGCGGTGTCTCCAACGTCGAGGTTCAAGACGGGCGATGTCTGCGTGCAGGGAGATTACGACCTTGGCGATTGGCGGTCTCCTTTATCCACATACTCAACCTTGGGCTCGCGGCCTGGTGATAGGGGTGTGTGAGAGGGGTGCCTCATCAGAGGGAGAGACGTACCATATTCAAAAGGGTACCGCGAGTCGGCAGTCCTCATCCACTCCGGATCGCCCTCCAGTCCGAGCCGTTGCTTGAACACTTCCAAGCTACCGGTGAGAGGGCGCACGTCGTCCAACCAACTTTCTCTTCCGTTGTACGAGTTGATGGCAAAGACGATCTGGCGCTGGATATCGCATCCTCGCTTGCTCGCGTCGTGCCAGTCGGTGTAGTAGATGCCCAACCCGATGGTGCTGATCCCAGCGTCCTGAGCGGCCAGGCGGATAGCGTCCTCGGTGCTGAACTCGGGGTCGGAGGATAATTCGGGATCGTAAGCCATTAATTCGGGGGTGGAGGAGACAAGGGCACAGGCCGATGGTTCGACGAGATAGCCGTACACTGCGGTCTCGTCCTTGAGGTGCTCGGGGACGTCGGGTATGCCGCACTCAAACCTTTGTGGGTATCGGTGTCAGCGGAAGTTCCCAGTGATCTCTACACCCAAGTACTCACGGCTGTTCACGGTACGGATTCTTGGTCTGGAGGGGAGCCATTGGCTTTGAGGGGTGTTGCGCACGAGGAAGGATAACAACGAAGGAAACAGGGGAGCTCGAGCATTCCGTGGCCGGTCGAACTTGGCGAGCGTGTGAATGATGCATATATGACGTCACTACTAGTGGTGGTTGAAACAGCCGCCCAGCGACTGGCGGTGGCAGTCGTCGTCGTCGGTACATAAGGAGTCAGGACGCCGTGTGTGCCACACTCCCAGTTACCAGTCCGTGCTCCCTTCCGTCGAGTTTTCAGTCAGCACTGACACACTTTGTCCACGCTCAGCAGTGAACTTCCTTCGAACGTGAACCAGTCTCCCTAAGCTACGTCCGACTTCCGAAGTGCAAGAGAAGATCAGGGACAACCTTCCGGTTCGTACTCCCTACTCTCGAGCTATTGGTCAGCGTTGGCATGCTTTGTCCGCGCTTAGTGAAGCTATGCTGGCCCCGTCTCCCTCACCACCGAGTCCGACTCCTGAAGAACAAGACAGAATGAAAGACTCCCTTGGTATGATCCAGGTGCGTTCCTTTGACGTAGAAAGCATCTCCTTGGCATCGGATCGGCTAACAGTCGATCTAATAGACCATGCGGGATGACGCCAGCCTCTACAAATGCTACCGGGACCTCAAGGAGGAAGCGGAATCGCTCGCCCGCAGTCCAGGCAACTTCAAAGCGCTCTGGAAGGTCCTCATCAGCTCCATGATCGTCTGGGAGCTCAGCGGGCGCACCGTCTGCCACTCGGGGACAATTCCTCCACCAACGCAAATCCAGAGTGGCAAGTCGGGGGGCTACAGGGGGACCATCTTTCCCGACATCCTTCTTCGCACGAACCACCGACACCCGGGCTCCACCAGGGCATTAGAGCGACGTGATTTCTGCTATCCTTTGCTTGGCGAACTCAAGCGGTCGATTCCTCAAAGCCTCCTGGACGATCCGTCCATGCTCAGCAAGGGCAAGCCTGGCTACAACGCCCTTAGAAGGCTCCTAAAGTCCGCGGCGAATCAGGTCATCCATCAGGCTATTCTTGCGGCACTCGGTGAAGTCCTTCTGCGTGTCTCACTTGCGGTGGTCTTGCTCATGTCAGGTGATTAGGAGACTACATCGCCCCATCTACGCTTCAGCTCGTCGTCGCCGCGGGTTCTTTCTGGTCCCACGCTGTTGTTGATGGGGTCGCATTCCGCACGGCCGTGAGGGCTGACAACAGCCTCACGGAGAGGACCACAGCCATCGAACTCGCCTTGATCAATTCTCGGCAGGCGGACGGATATGAAGAAGGTCTGGCAGTCGATGATCTCCACCGAGCTGGAGACTGGATCAGTAGCCTTCTGGGGATGGATATGGAGCTGCGGCCGACAGGCGACCTGCCAGAGTACTTGAACGACCTCGTGACATGGGAGCGCGTGACCGTCTTGGATAGCGAAGCTTCGGACAAGGCATTGGATGCAGTCGCTTCTTCCGTTAGACGCACCATGAGAGAGATGGTCGATTCGCATTGCAACCCGTGAACATTGGTATTATCTGTAGCACCATCGAATCAACAACTGTAGCCACATTGTATCATAGACTGGCAGCCGGCTACTGCACGCATGTATCGACTTTCGAGTTCGTCCAAAGTGATAGTACCTGTAGCAACGCAGAGGGCGATGATCATAGGCCAAAACAAGGGTCAACATCACCTGTCGCCAAAATGCGCGAGGTTCGATGTCAACGAAGCTTACGCTTGAGACGAGCACCAATCCATCCTCGTTGCAGACAAGCTCGCCTCGTTGACCAGGGCGCCGGCGCGCCCTTCGACTCGAACGGACAGGCGAACGACGGGCGAGTTCCAAGGGTTTATGACACGGGTTCGATAGAGTACATATTTGTCGCAGCCACGCGCGAGGGGTACGGCGCAGACGCCGTGGATGTAGGTGCGCGGCGTGGGCGATACTGTACTGTACGGTAGGATATATCCGGGCGAGAGCGGGGCTGTATGTGTAGGTGGCTGGGCGAGAAAGAACTTGGTTGACCCCGGAGACGAGCGAAGAGCACGGACGAATGATGAACGTGGAGGGAGATCAGACACCAAGGGAGACCGGGGGAAGAAGAGAAGAGGGGCGGGCGTGAGCGGGCAGCGTGAGGAGCATGAAGGGGGCACTGCGTGGTACACGAAGGGACAGACGAGGGTGGGCACGCACAAAGACAGATAAGCACAGCGAACGCGAAGGGCCCGAGGCACGGGCGTTCATCTACACGTCGTGCGCTCAACCAACGACGCACAGACAACACAGGAGATTCCAGGCGCGAACGAGACAAAGAGGGATGGGGGAAAATCAGTACAGGACCAGGCCGCGGGGCGAGCGAGTCGAGACAGGAGACCATAGCATACACACAATCTCATCTCATATCCGCACATCCTCCGCGGCGAGCTCCGCCGGAACAGGCTTCGGAGACAGTGACAGTGGCTTGCTCTCCCCGCCGTTCGCTGCCGCATCGCGCTCGTCCCCGACGCTGGTGATGTCGAGCCGGAACTCGGGCGGACTGTCCACACCACCCGCACGCGCCGCGTGATCTTCGCTCGACGCCGTCCCGTCGCTGTCGTCCAGGTGCAAGACCGAGACGGGGATCGAGATCTGGCGCGACCCGCGTCGCGGCGGCGGAGGCAGCGAGGTCATCCCGCCCATCTCGGGCGACTGCTCGACGCTGGGCGGCCCGAAGCGCGGGCTCGTCGCAAACGGCGAGTGCGGCGGAGTGGGCGCCATTGCGAAGAAGCTCATGCCCGCGTCGACTGCAGGAGACCGGGGTTGGGGCATGTCGAGCGAGAGCGCCCCAAGGCCAAGGATGGGCTCCCCGATCGGGGTTGGTGGGAGTGAGTACGGGTCGATGGAGGAGGGCGCGGGTGATGGCGGGTTCGGAAGGGGGTTCTGCGGCGGTGGGATGGGCGACGGCGCGCTTAGGATGCGTAAGCGGCGCTTGATAAGTGAGCTAGCACTCAACACAGTGGGCGAGTGCAGCGCCGGCGACGGGAGGAGTTCGACCGGGGCCGGAGCGGGTGCAGGGGCGGGCGGGGTGAGGTTGCTCGGAGAGGCGGGGATCGTCGGGAGTGCCATCCCACTGCTCAGAGAGCGGCGGTGTCCATGCGAGGCTCGGAAGGACCGCGACGGGATAAGCAAGCTCTGCGTCTGGCTGATAGGCAGCTCGTCCGGACGAGGCGGAAGGGTGGAGGACGGCGGGCGTGTCGACGGCGGAGCAAGCGAGAATCGGCCACTTCGGAGGGAGAAGGACTCGCGGAATGATGTTTTCGTGGCGGGGGCAGAGTGCGGAGGCCGCGACGGGTAGCCAGATGCACGGGGCTTCGGCGTTTGGATGGGAGAGGGAATGGTGAGGAACGATGCCCGCCCATTGCCTTGACCAAAGTCTTCACCACCCGGAGTCGGCGGCAGGGCCATGACCGGGATGGGACGCTGGGGAGGGGGCGCAGAAATGCGATGGGTCGAACGAGGACGTACGTGCGTCGGTGAGTGCGGTGGCGCTAAGAAACCGCTCCCACTCCCACCTCCCGTCGCCCTGCTCTGTGTAGTGTGCGTCGTGCTCACAGTGCTCTCGCTCCTTGCCGACGACACCGACGCCCGCTTGGAGAAGTTCTGAAGGCCCGAGATGAAGCTTTGCGGGCTAGAAGCAGACCGTACGGAGGACGACCTGCTCGGGGAGCTCTGCATATCCGCAGCATACGGATGGCGCTGCATGCGACTCGGCGATGTGTTCGACTGGGCGTTCGAGGACAAGGGGGTAGTCGACGATGGCGGCGTTGCCGGAGGGGGCCACTGGGGGGCGTGAGGCGTTTCGGAAGTATCCCTTGGCGGGACCAGCGCTTGGTATCGAACGAGGTCCGAGGCGGGCTTTGCTCGTTTGAGCCCCGTGAAGACACCGAAGACCATGACGATCGAGGTCGCCCCTCTTGCCGTGGCTGTGGTGAAATATGTCCACCCTGTCCACCGTTACTGATATTGCTGATGCTTGTCGGAAGGCTAGGACTAAGACTAGGGCTTGGGCTGAACCGCGGACTGGACGTCGTTGAGGGGGAGACAGGCGACGCTGACGACGAAGCGCCAGACATCGCGGTCAAGAACGCGCTACCGTTGTGCCTCACAGGCACCCCAAGCGTCTCCGCTGCACTCGCATTCCCATGGGTGAAAACGAGTGTAGAGCGATCGCCGTTCGAACGAGCTGCTGGCGGGGCACCTGTCGCGGTGTAGGCGCGTCGGCGAGGGGCGGGCTGTAGGGCTCCTGATAACCGGTGCAGGTGCAAGCTAGGACCGTTCGCGGAGCCGTTCATGCCTGAGAGTCCAAGACCCGAACTACGTTGAGGAAGCAAGATGTCGCGGTCTCTATCCTGTAGGATCTTCTGGTCGAGGGACGGCATCTGGCCAGGTGGCGGGATCAAGCCCATTTGCACGGGAGGTCGTGAGGGCTGAGCGTGCCAACCCGCGGAGTGCCGGATGTCGGACTGGATGCGATGGAAGTAATAGACAACGGACGCTCACTAGACATCCCGGCACTGTTCGTTCGCAGCATGCTGAGTAGGTTCGTCCCCGCGCGGCCAAAGGATGCGTCTTCGGGAGGTGGAGGCGTTTCCGTACCTTCACGTTCCGGGATGGTGCTGAAGGACGCATCCATCGTCGCAGTAGAGGGCGACCGCGGCCTGCTGTTCCCGAAAATGCCTCGGAGCGCAGATACGGCGACCGAAGGTGGACGGCTAAGTGGCGGAGAGGCTGAGCGAACCGAGGGAGTTGGCGAAGTCGTTCCAGCTGTCGATGATGACGGTGTATGCATCGACGTCGTGGTCACCGAAGTCGGCGGGGACACTGGGGTAGGAATAGGCAAAGTGAATATACCCTGCGCGCGCATGGAAAGCATCGCGTCCAGGTCGCCGCGGGGTTCAAAGCCGTTTGACTGTGTCATCGCCCCCAGACCGGCTCGGACCGATCTGCGATGAACGCGAGATGGAGTCAGTGGCTGTACGTAGACTAACAAGCGAGAGATGCGACTGACCTTTCGCTCAGGACCGCATGCTTTATGGTTGCAATCCAATCTTGCGCCTCCGTCGGGACTGCCGTCCAGATTGCCATATCACCGGTCTGTGCTCCACCTATCCGTACCACCCCGCGCCGCCCTCCAATCTCGTCCTGCGAGAGGTACACGACCGTCTCCGCGCTGATTTCCACCCTCTCCAGCTCCCGTTCATTCCCGCTTTCCGATTTGAAGAGATGAAGGTGGGCGACGCTTTGCGGAAGGGACGCCGAAGAATTGGAGCAGGGATACTGCGTCGTGAAGGAGGTAGTGTGGTGTGTCGGTGACCCTGGCGCAGGGAACGGCGACGAGGTGAAGACGAGGACTCGTGTCTTCCACTGCTTCGCAAGAGCAAAGCGAAACAGCGAGCCGGGCGGGTAATGTTTTGCGATGCGAGACGAGCGCTGCACCCAGGGTGCCAGCGCAGACTGCACGGCAGGGAACGGAGGTATCGACCTTGTCGCAGGCGTGCCCGCACGGGTGCTGGAGGCAGGAACGCGCGAACGGGTGGGGGATATGGAGCGGGACCTTGATCTTGACCTCGACCGTGACCGCTCAGAGCGGACGTGGGACTGGGAGAACGAGCGGGTGGGCGAGCGGGCGGAAAGGACGCTCTCACGGTCTTCTAACAGGACGGGATCGAGCCCAATCGACTGTGCAGCGGCGTCGCGGAGACGTTCCCGGTCCTCCTCCTCCTCTGGGGGCAGCGGGGGCGGGGCGGAAATCTCGATGACCTCCGAGTACATAATGGGCGTCGTCGCAGGCGGATGGCTTTTCTTGCCCTTGTTGCGTCCGCGGGTGAAGGGCAGGCTAATGCCGGAGGGCGGAGGATGCTCCCACGAGAGCGTTTCGGTATGCTGGTATTTGTTGCGCCGTTGGGATGAGGGAGACGGGGGAGGAGACCATGGACGTCGAGGGTGAGGCTGGGGCGGGGGCGTCATAGGTCACGAATGAGGCTGAGCCGGAGGGATGGGCGGTAAACGGGTCTGGATCCATCAGCGCGTTAGCACCGAGTAGGCGAGAGGGGTGGAGAAAGAAACAAGGAAAAGGAGCTGGGAGAGAAGATGGGACGCATGGAAACCGCCCGGGGGCCCGGTGATACACATGCCGAAGCTGGCAGGGAGGGCAACCACAGCGCCGCGCCGGCCCTGCGCGCCATTCAATGTCGCGCAAGGCGGGGAACTCGGCATCGGTGCTGCGCCCACCACGCACAACAAGCGTTCGGAGGCAAGACGGCCTGCTCTCGTCCACTGCACTCGGCGGCAACGCGGTTGGCGCCTGTGGCGAGGACAGGCGCGGAGTGTTGGCCCGTTGCGGAATCGCAGCAATGGGTCTATGCGACATAATGACGCGCATTTAACAAGCTATACCCGCGAGGACTCGACCCAAAAAGACCCCAGAAACAAGGAAAGAGTGACGGCCGAGGACGAAGGATGCGAGTGCTCGCACTGCGTGGGAGGAAGGCACACACCTGTGCCGAGACGGCCGTCCTTGTCCTTCCGCGGGGCAACGACGCAGTGCGCTTGCGGGCCTCAGAAGGTCGGGGAGCTTGCTGTGACGGCGAGTGTAGTCGAGGTCGTGCTGGGCGTGGTGAGAGAAGCGGAGGGGACGCGCGACCTGGAGCGGGGGGCTGCCGGCGCGGGACGAGGCCGCGGACATCTGGGGCGGAGAGGCAGGCTGGGGGGCAGGAGAGGAGTGGGAGATGGAGGGGCGAGTGTGCCGGGGCGTATGTCGTGGAGGGAGAGGCATGGGGGGAGAGAACAAGGAGAGAGTGGGCGAGCGTCAGCACCAGATGTATGCGCATCACGAAGCGCGGCACTGATAGAAGCCACCGCGCGCGAAACTTAAGGGACGAGGAGCAAACTCACCAGCGGGACCACGCAGCTTGGAGCATCGAGCCGCGCACCGTCACGACCGCGGCGTCGTCGAGGGCGGCGAGGAGGAGGAAGTGGGGGGTAAAGGCAAGGGCGAGCGCAGGCCAGTCTCGTTCGCGGGATGGACGATTCCCCGATGCCTCCGCCGTGCGCCTATTCAATATTGGACACCACCGCACCGTGCCTGTCATTAATTATGTCCATCATTTTCGCCAGCAACCGGCCCATGCGCATCGGTCCGCTTCCAACGTGGTCGTATCTTACGTGTCCCTGGCGGAGCAACACACTGGAGCACAGGCGGAGAGGCAAGCTCCGGCCTCATTGCATGTATGCGGATGGAGCTGGATTGGGAAGCGGAGTGGCCGATAAATCGAAGAAATGCTTATGACACATCGAGCAGCAGCCCGAGCACTCCCATACGGCTCGAGGTATATCTCCCGCCCGTCCAGAAAACGGCATCTTCTGCCGCCAGGACAGGTCGCCGAGGAGGCCGGCCACTCGAGAGCATCAAGACGGGCCCGAGACCGGAGCAGCGACCTCGAACTTGCAATGTATATTTTACCTGCAGTAATTGAAGCGAAATGTCAGACACACGTCCCCAGTCGGCCATGTCCGCGCCGCGGACATTGCAGGCCTCGGCTTCTCAGACATACCCCATCAATGATGTTCAATGCAGAGACGACACGCACACATTGCAATCTAGGCACACCTGAGCATTCACCGTCGTTTCCAGAGCAATTACAATGCGTGATAGTCGTACTAGAATACAAATAGCAGCAATACAAACAAGTGCACAACCCGAGGCTCCCAATCCTCATGCGAGCGAGTTCTCGACATCAGCGCTGTCATCCCCAGCCTCAAGGTTCGCGAACTGCTCAGACATACCTCAGTCAGCAAACGCAACTTGCGCAAGACGGCAAAGAAGGGGAGACTCACCGAAAGGAACGCCGTCGGCCGGTGCTCCTCCGCCCAGAACAGCAGCGGCGTGTCGAGCTGCACAGAGTAGTGCAGGTTCGGCGTCCAGAGCTGCGTCAACCCTACACCGTAGTTCCACACCCGCCCCTCCGGCACTAGCGTCATACCAAGAATGCGATCAGACAGCAGGAGTTGCACGCGCTCTGACATATTCGGGTTGAACCCAGGCGGGTTGGGCGACGTGTCCGCGTTCTTCCGGCCCCACTCGAAGCCGGGAACGGTGAGTGTGTGCGCGGAGAGCGAGACCGAACCGGGCGTGAACGCGCATGAGATGCAGATCGACGACGAGCCCCACTCGGGGTGGTCCGCCATGATCTTCGCCTGGGTGCTGACGTCCGTCGGCGAGAGGTGCGACAGCTCCAGCGCCTGTGTCTTGACCCATCCGAGTGGCTCGAGGTCCTTGAGCAAGAAATCGTCGCGGGGAAGTTGGCTCGGAAGCTCGACGCTGTTGTTGTTGCCGCGCTGCGGGACCCATACAACAGCCTTGACTTCCTTCACCTGCTTGTTGTCGGGTGGCGAGACGCCGTACAGGAAGGCGGCAACTTGAGTCCGAAGGTCCGAAGCCGTAATGAAAGCACGAAGGATGTTCTTGGGTAAGACGTAGGTGTACGAGGAGGCGTCGTCCTTGACATCGTCGTTCGACACGTAGATGTGCTGCAGACGGAGAGGAAGGTGGGTCGCCGAGATCGCGCGTACTCGCCAGTCCGACTTGCTGCTGAACACCTGCTGCTCGTAGTTCGTCGCTGAAAGGAAGACAATGGGTCAGTCATGTAGGTTATGGGAATGATCGACCACTTACTCGTCACCGTCTGAATGGCGTCACCGTGGACGTTCGTGGTCTGCGTTTGCACCGCGGTGACCTGGCTCTGTGCCTCGGAGCTCTTCTCCAATTCGGCCATCTGCTGCCGCTGCACCGACGGCGCCGCAATCTCCTGACCGAGAATGATATCACGGATTTCGCTGGCGGTAAGGGATGCAATGTTGACGCTGTTGCGCTTGCCGAAGTCCTGTATGTGGTGCCAATCAGTGTTAAGTCCGCCGGAAGCCTCGGGGATTACATACCGCCAAGATGAGATCCTTCAGCGCGACCTCGACCTTGATCCAGTCCTCGTCTGACAGGGATGGCCAAACGAAGTGAGGCTCCGTGATGGTGTTTTTGTCCGGACGCAGGACGATCTTGGCCTTCTCGTTGTTGACATGCAGCCCACGCAGGAGGAGGATGAGACGAGAGAAGGCAGTGTAGCTTGAGATGGACTTGAGCCAGTCGTCGTACAAGTTGAACAGTACCATCTGCGGCTGGGTCGCACGCTAAGGGACAACAACTGATGAGCGGGTGTCATGAGAACTATGAGGTCGGAACTTACCAAGATAAGATCACCGAACTTCTCCATCTTCATGCATGCCTGGAATGGCAGTTGGAGCTCGCTTCCCTTGATGACGATGTTCGGGAAGTCGAGCAAATGAACTTCGAGCGGGTCCAGCATACCCTTGCGGGTGACGATAACCTGCTTCGGCTGCTCTTCGACGGGCAGGGAACGGACCAGGGCGGCGACTTCTTCGGCAGTCTTCCACTTCGCGAGCTGACCAAGACGCTTCTGACCGGCCCAGACACTCGTATGGATAATCTTCAGGAACAGTTGACCGGAGCGAGGATTGAAGATGAAGATAGCACCGTCTATGTCACCCTCAGTAAGAAACTACGCAGAGTATGTGAGAGAGGCTCACTGATGGGCTTAGTCGTCAAGTTACCCTCGAACGTCTTGTGACTACGTAGACCGTTAGCCTCAATATTATGTTGATCTTATGTGGAGAACGTACATTGTGACACGGTAGACGTTGGTGTCGTCGACGAACCAAATGATCTGGTTCGAGAAGAGCTCTGAATAGTTCTGGGAGTTGAGATACGGCTCAGTTGGCTCGGACGAGTAGAGCTGGAGGCCCTTGCGGATACGCTCGCGGAGGACATGGCACGCCGGGTTCGCCTTCATGATTTTGGCCATGGCCTGCTGGATGAGGGGCTTAAGACCAGGGAACCAGTTGCCGTAGGCGGACCACAAGTTGTACGCGAGATCCATGCCGATCATGACACCAGTTGGCGAAGGGTAGATACTCATGGAGTCCGAGATCTAGAAGGGAACAGATTAGGTGGAGGCAGGTACAAATCTGGTATGCAACTGCAACTCACGTAGTCGAGGAACTTGGCACGAGTGTAACGTTCAATATCGTGCGTGTCGAAGTCACCCCAACGGAGCTGCACGTCGATCCAGAACTTATTGCTCGTCGTACCGTCAAGAACGTCCTTGCCCTGCAACAAGATCGTGAGGAAGGACCGCATGAAATCTCAACGAGGCGGCATACATCAGTGACCAGCGAAGGACGGGCGATGTTCCACTTGTAAGCCGAGAACAGGAGGATGTCGGCGCAGGACGAGTTCATCTTGTAACTCTTACGCGGGTGGATGGTTTCCTTCTGCACCGTCTCAATCTGGAGGGGCTCAAGCTCTTGGTCGAACACTTGACACTATCGACAGCGCCAAGAATTAGCTAATGCTTCACTCAAAAAGCGTCAGATAACTCACCAAGTCCATGACGACACTCTCGTGGACTGTGAGAACACATTAGACTTTTTATGTCGCTCAACAAAACGGCGCAGGGACGTACT
Organism: Epithele typhae; assembly: GCF_022376455.1. Taxonomy (NCBI): domain Eukaryota; kingdom Fungi; phylum Basidiomycota; class Agaricomycetes; order Polyporales; family Epitheliaceae; genus Epithele; species Epithele typhae. The sequence continues at coordinate 21,508 of NW_025954570.1, forward strand.
CTTCTGCCATAAGTGCGCACGGAAGATCTGGATCAAACT